>NW_028245404.1:0-11478 GCF_964263255.1 Lissotriton vulgaris
ACTGATTCCTAGGGCTACACAAGCAGAGTTTCTGGGAGAATGTGAATGGGTGATGAAAGAAAATGGAAGGAGAGTAAAGGATGGGGAATGACGGGTAGTGACTAAACCAGAGAAAAGGAACAGCGGTGACGGAGGGAAAGAAAATAGCAGTGAGTGTAAGTAAAGAGGAGTGAAAGAGGGTGGATAAAAGTGAATAAGGGTAAGACATGGGGAGTGACAGAGAGAAAGAACAGAGGGGATAAAGGATGGAGTGTCAGAAAGGGACTAAGTGAACCAGAATAAAAGGTAAGTGAGGGAGTGTGGATGAGCAGGGGCACTGAAAGAAGTTGAATGTGGTAGGAAAGTAAGGAAAAGAGAAGTAAACATGGAGGATAAGAATAAGTGAGGGAAGCAGAGTAAGGAAACAGGGGTGAGGTAGGGTGAGAGAAAAGTAGTGAGGTTAAAGCAAATGGTGATGACAAACTATATTTTGTAGTAACACTTACCATATAATTAATGAAAACTTAATTGCATGTTTTAACTACACTTTGTATCTGTGAAAGACAAAAGAAAAAACAAGTTATAATTAGTAAAATATATATTTTAAAATAGAAGAAACAGGTCAAGAGGTAAAAAATCTAAAAAGTGTACTAAGAAATAAAGCAAGAGTGAAGGATACAGAAACAGAAATAAAGTAATGTAGAAAGACAAAAAAGAGGGGAAAAGAAGGAGAAGGAGAACAAATTACTGAAGATAAGTAAGATAAGTCAGACACACACACCAATTTTTCTTTAGCAGAGCAAAAGGTGTGCACTCAATACACTGAATCCAAGATTGGCAGAGAAGACCTCTAATTCTACACACATATGCCTCATTTCAACCAATCAAAACTCTTCCCTCACTTTTTTCAAACCAACACCCTTCCCCCTTTCAGACCTTTCTATCTGTTACCATAGCAACTCACTCCTAACTGAACTCTCAGGTTCGAAGGTTTATTCTACAATGTTGCAAATTAAGTCAGCAAGGATGTTTGACCTCTCAATACACCAGCTTATCCAGGGCATTATTGCTTTTAGTGTCTTTTTCTTAACCATTCAAATTGCTTCTTTCACACAACACAAACATGCACCCTAACTTTCAGTTTTCAACTATCTGAATCCACCAATCATTGCTTGTGATTCAAGAGCAGGGAAACTCCACAATTATTTTTTTGTAAACTCCTACTGTTCCAAATGCCATTTCATTCCCACACTTCATCTGACTGCACCAGAACCTTCTCTCATCATGTATTCTGTGTGGATTATTGGACATAGCTACATCCACTGGGCTCAAAGGTATGCAGCTAGCAGAAATGTTCACAACCTTGATTTATCAAATGTGGAAATCAAGTGGATTGACCAGAGAGGATTGAAATGTCACCTATTGATTCCATTGGTGAAAACCTTTTTGCATCTGCCAAACCCCGACCTCTTAATAGTACACTGTGGTGGAAATGACTTGGGCACTATGACTGGGGTTGGTCTGGAAATGCTTTTAAAGGACACCTTTGATCAATTGATGACACTTTTTCCACAAACTGCCTTGGTATATTCCAATATATGCCAAAGACAGAAATGGAACTGGTCCAACCAATTTTGTCCACAATTTGAGAAAGCATGGAAACATGTGAATAAATCTGTTTCTGCTTACATGAGAGACTATGGAATGGGTTCAATATACAACAATAACTTGCGTTACAACATGCAAGACATCTACAGAGGAGATGGTGTGCACTTCTCAGATGAGGGGAATAGAATATTCCTCCTGAATTTAAGACTGTGCATTGGAACCTACTTGTAGGTACTTAAAACAGCCACAGAACCCAAAAGCTCTTTTCAGGGCTACCCTACCTCTGATCACTCTAACTTTTTTCACTACTTTTCACCAAAGTACGCTCCCCGGTCCACTTCTCGGTGCGCGTACCGGGAGCTCACCCCGTGGAATTATTTTTTTTTTTGGGGGGGGGGGACATAAACGGGCCTTCTAAAGCCCCCTCAAAAAACCTAGAGGGTCAGGAAGTGTCTACTGTCCCCCCTTCTACCCATTCCCAACGTTGTTTGTCCTCCATCTTGTGTCTCAATTCTACAGAAACACAAAATGGCGGACTTCCGTAGCGCTCCCGGTGCACGTACCGGGGCACGCACCGGTAAGCGCTCCCCGAAAAAATATGGGAAACTAATTTACATAAAAACTACTGGAGACACTTACACCAAATATAGAATAGGCCCTACTACATAGCAGTCCCTACCATTTACCCAAATTTGGTGGTATTCCATTGAGCCATTTGGGCTGTAGCCCTGTCTAAATATCCTGAGGTAAATTACATGACAAAAACACATATGCAACTGTTTGAATTTTCAACCAATTAAAATGTTACTTACATTTTGTACTTTTATGTGCTGACATTTGATTGGTTAAGTACATGAATATATATGAAAAATGAGAGGGAAACACAGCCATTTTGACTAACACTACCTAAGGTACATTTGGAAAGAATTTTGACAGAAAACTTCAACTACTTTGAAATAGGTAAGTATTTAATTTGAAAGGAGAACTATGTTATGCACTTTAAATTAATTTGGGAAAACATTTTCAGATAATTATATACTGTCCCTCTGTAAGAGTTAGAGATTAAGATAGGCTTTTCTGTTATAATTATGGATTGAGATAGGCTTCTCTGGTATAATTATGAATTTATTTAGGCTTCATCACAGGCACGTTTTAATAGTTCTACTTCCTGCCTGAAACCATACACTGCCCAAAGATAACTTCACTGTTAAAAACTCACAAGTACCTGTCTGAACTTAAACCCAACCTTGCCCTATCTCTACTGATATATTTATTTTTTATGCAATTTACAGCAACAAAATGGAAGGAGAACAGAATATTTCTTTCGAAATTGTTTTGGACAACAATCCTGAAAAAAAAATTGCTGAGAACGATAACTTTGATTTTCTGGATGAGTCTCTGGACCATCATTAAGTTCAGTGTGTGGAATCAATAGAATCACAGAATGAAAATGAGGACATTCCAGACAATATATTGTTAGAAGTTTTATTAAATTTTGAAAAAGAATCAGAAAAATAAATGTATATTTAATAATCAAAAATTGTTCGAGACATTATTCATTTTTATATGTAATTCATCAAGTAGTTCCAAAATGTTTATAATATAAAGTGAGACTTATAGTATACTGTGCAACTTTTTTGTGTTACATAGTAAGTTTGCTCTTAGTTACTTCCTTTCTCCCACTATATTATCTCCAATGTGTATTTAACATCTCTTTATCATCTGCTGCTTCCATGTTGTTTCTGCTTTCCTGACAGACTATAGTATGAATTCCATACACCACAATAACTTCTGTAACAACATGCAAGATATCTACAAAGGAGACGGTGTATATTACATTTTTCTGCATTGGTACCTACATGTTGGTACTTAATAATAAAAAAAAAAACCAACAAAAAGAACAATTAATAAACATACAATTTTTGAAAAGCCTGTCATTCTTTTTTCCACATGGTACGCTCCCTGGTGCGCTCCACTTTTTTTAGCCCCGCGGGACCCTTTTATAGCCCCCACATCAAACCTAGGGGGTCAGCGGAGGTCTACCCTGCCCCCTCTATGGTCATTTCCCCCTTTGTTTTGGCCACCTCTTGTGTTCGATCCTACCGAGACACAAGACGGCGGCCGCTCCGGACTGTTTCGAATGTTTACAGACACCCGAGAGCCAATCAGCTTTCCGTGCGCAAGTCGCATGGCGTGCCCGGTGCGCTCCCCGGTGCGCGTACCAGGGCGCTGCCATAGATATATATATTTTTTTGAACCTAAATTACTCAAAACCACTGGAGCACATATCTTGAGACATAACAAAGGCACATCGGGCTACCAGTCCCTACAATTTTGCCAAGTTAGGTGGAAATCCATTCAGCCGTTCGGGCTAAAAGTGAGTTCGACCGCCCTATGGAAATTAACATGGGGAAACACGTTTTGGGACCCCCCTTTTATCTCAGCGCCCGCTTGACGAATCCCCCCCAAAGTTGCAGGGAAGGACCGGAGCTCCACGAGGCAAATTTGAAGAAATTTTCAGGCAGATTCGTCAACCGATGCCAAAGTTATTCACAATAGAATTTTGAGATTTTGCATTGAAAAAAATCCTAATTATAACTACCTACTGGCGACCGCCAGTAGGTAATATATGGACCCGAGATCAAGGAGCTGGGCTCTGAAACGCGTGGGGCAGTATTTGCCGATGATTATTGAATAAACCTTTCACACGCAAACAGAGTTTGGGCTCAGTTTTTTCGTTCTTTGGCAAAAGAATTCACGAAGGAGTTGGTGCAATATATATATATATATATATATATATAAATACATTTTTTTAAAGGAGGGCATGCCACGAGTGATGGGGTCCCTGGGGCCTAATTGACCCAGGGAAGGGGGGCCACATGGCCCCCGTCCCTATAGATAAATTGAAAAAAAGGAAGCCATGCCCTCGTGAATTGGGTTCCCCAGGGCCAAAATTGACCTCCTTCCCATTTTTTTGAAAAAAAGGGGTCAGGCCCTGGGGATAGGGTCCCCAGCGCCAAAAAATACTAAAAGAAGGAGGCCATCCAGCCCACCTTCTAGAAGAAAATAATAAAAAAAATGCTGGCATCTTGATGAAGCCCCCTACCTGCACCACTGGGCAAACGTACCCCCTGGAGCGTTGTAAGTTGGGGAATTAATTCCCCTTGAATACTGAGGGTCCCTGGAGCCAACTAGCCCACCAGGTACCTTCAGTAAGCTCCATAGATCAGGATTGTAGAGAGGCGGTCCGAGGCCACGCTCCTTTTTAAAATGCTCTGCAAACGCACCTCTTGGTGCACTTCTGGGACGATGAGGTCCTCTTTTGCCATGAGGACCTTAGGACACAAGTGGACTTCATACCCAGGGCAGTAGTGCACCACAAGTCATGTTTGCAAACTTGTGTAAAAAGGGGTTGTGACCTTTGAGAACACTCAGCAATCTAGCAGTATGGGGCTTACTGGAGGTAACAGGTGGGCTAGTTGCCCCCAGGGACCCTCAGTATTCAAGGGGACTTAAAACCCCTAACTTCGAACGTGCCAGGAGGGGTGTTTGCAGAGTGGTGGAGAAAGGGGGCATAGCCTGTGTCCAACTTTCAGCAGTCCCACTATCTGGAACATACTGGAGGTATCAGGTAGACTAATTGGCCACTAACAACCCGCAGCAGCAAAGGGGACTTCAATCCCCATCCAAGTGCATGCCAGGAAGTGCGTTTGCAGAGTGGTAGGGGAATGGAGCATGGCCTGCTATGACAACTTAGCAATCCTGCTGTGTGGGACTTACTGTAAGTAATAGGAGGAGTAGTTGGCCCCCAAGGATATCCTTACCTCCAGTAAGTCCCACACAGTGGGATTGCTAAGACGTCTTCTGAGACCATGTCTCCCTTTGTCCACCACTCTGCAAACGCACCTCCTGGCAGAGTACGGGATGGGGGAAGAAGTCCAATTTACTCCTGAGGGACTTTGGGGATCAAGAAGCCCTCCTGGCCCAGCACCGTTTCTCCACCACTATGCAAACACGACTACTAGTTAACCCCTTTAGTGCTAAGGTACAATTACTCTTTTGCTGTAATTTCCATTGAAATCAATGGAAAGTCCATGACGAGTTACCCTTGTCATTAGCAGCCAAGAGGTTAAAGAAGTGTTTGCAATGTTATAGGTTTCACATTTGCGAGTTAGAGCTATTGGCAATGTAAATGGAGTGGAGTGGGTGTATTTTTTGTGTAGTGGATTTATGTGGTTAGTTGTGCAGTGAAATTAGGTGGATCGAAAGTATGTGGTATTTATTTTATAGGAATTATATAGAGTGAGATTATGTGTTATGAGAGTAATTATGTGGTATTGTAGTCTGTGTTGCGGAGTGTTATCCTCAGGTTTAATCTTCCTCATTTCCATAGAAGCACGAAGGAATCGATGATGAGCACTTCTGGACCTAGTCAGAGGTATGAGCAGGGCCACTGTAATTATGCAACAGTTTGGCTGCACTGACTTTCGCACAAAATATACATTTTCTGCATTAGCCACATACTTCATCATCTGCTCCCTAATCTGTAGATTTGATAAAAAGCCTTGTTTCTGGGTCAAAGGTTACCATAAATGCAACATAGAATGGTCACCCTTATTGCTAAATGTGGGTGTTAAAATTGGAATTAGTTGTGTGCAAGCCACTCTTGCTTCCTTCTTCGCCTCTCTGTGCGACTCTCTTGCCTCTTTCTGCATTTCTGTTGCTTCTTTCTGCACATTTCTTTCTTTTTCGGCACTTCTCTTGCCTCTGTCTGCAAATCTCTTCTGCTCTGCATGTCCGTTGCCTCTTTCTGTACCTCATTTGTTTCTTTTGTAACCCTCTTGCCTCTTTCTGCACCCTTCTTCCCTCTTTCTGCATCTCTCTTGTATTTTGTGTACCCTTCTTATGTCTTTCTGCACGTTTTTGCCTTTTTCTGCACCTCTATTCTTCCTTTCTGCACTTCTTTTGTTTATTTCTGCACCTGACTTGCTTCTTTCTGTACCCCTCTTGCCTCTCTCTCTCTACCCCTTCCCTCTTTATGCACTTCTGTTGCTTAATTCTTCACTTATCTTGCTTCTTTCTGCACCTCACTTGCCTCTTTCTGCACCTCTATTGCCTCTTTCAGCAGTTCTCTTGCCTCCATCTGCATTTCACTTGCCTCTTTCTGTAAGTCTCTAGCCTCTTTGTTCATCTCTCTTGCCTCTTTCTGCACCTCACTTGCTTCTTTCTGCGCCTCTCTTCCCTCTTTCTGCACCACTCTTACCTCTTTCTGTACATCTGTTCCTTCTTACTTCACCTGTCTTGTCTCTTTCTCTACCGTTCATGCCTCTTTCAGCACCTCTGTTGCTTCTTTCCGCAGTTGTCTTCCTCTCAGCACCCCTCCTGCCTCACTCTTTAACCCTCGTTCCTGTTTGTGCACCTCTCCTACCCCTTTCTGTTCTGCATCCCTCTTGCTTCTTTGTCCACCTGTGTTGGTTCTTTCTGTACCTCTTTTTCTTTGTTCTGCACATCAGTTGTCTCTTTCTGTATCCCTCTTGCCACTTTCTGCACCTCTTTTGGTTCTTTCAGCACTGCTCTGGCTTCTTCATGCACCTCTGTTCCAAATGTCTGCATCCCTCTTGCCTTTGCCTGCACTCCCCTCCCCTCTTTCTACACCTCTCTTGTCTCAGTCTGCCCACCTGTTTCCTGTTTCTGCACCCCTTTTGCCTGTTTCTGCAACTCTCTTGCATTATTCTGCAGTTGTTGTGCCTCCTTCTGCACCTCACTTGCCTCTTTTTGCACCTATTTGGGTTTTTTGTACTGCTCTTGCTTCTTTCTGCACCTATCTTGCAAATGTATGCACCCCTCTTTCCTCTGTCTGTACCCTTTTTACCTGTTTTGTACCTCTCTTGCCTCTGTCTGCGCCTCTGTCTACACCTCTGTTCCGTCTTTCTGTACCTCTTTTGCCTGTTTCTGTAAATCTCTTGCCTCTTTCTGCAGTTCTCTTGCCTCCATCGTCGCCTCTGTCATTTCTTTCTGCACTTCTCTTGCCTCGTTCTGCACCCCTGTTGCTTCATTTTTCACTTCCCATCCATCTTTCTACACCTGTCTTGCATTTTTCTGTCCCCCTGTTTCTGCATTCATCTTCCTGTACCCTTCTTGCCTATTTTATGATGTGGATGTCTGGTGCTTTTTTCAACTTTTAAAATTCATCATTACCTACTGTGTTGTGTATTGTTTTAACTGTTTGAAATTTCACAGCATTCCGCTCCATCTCGGCTCCTCCTGCGGCCTCCCTCGACCCATTAAACCTCGGCCGACAGTGCCGTGAGAGGGGAGGGCGAGGCGCCATCTTGGGGGGTGTAGTCCCGCAAGCCTGACCGGAGTTAGCGGTCTAGGGCTTGGTGGAGGCCGGACATAAGAAGGCAAGCGGCCCGGGGGCTCGAGGCGAATCTTGGGTTGGTGGCAGCTCCTAAGCTTTGCTGGGGGGGTCCCTGTGTCAGTGAGAGCCAGCGCTTTTCACCTGAGAGCTCGCTCTTTTAGGAAACAGGAGCTTGTTCTTATTTTGAGGGCACTGTAAGCACAGGCATGATGTAGATGTCTGGAGCTTTTTTCAACTTTTAAAATTCATAATTACTTACTGTGTTGTGTATTGTTTTAACTGTTTGAAATTTCACAGCATTCCGCTCCATCTCGGCTCCTCCTGCAGCCTCCCTCGACCCATTCCACCTCGGCTGACAGTGCCGTGAGAGGGGAGGGCGAGGCGCCATCTTGGGGGGTGTAGTCCCGCAAGCCTGACCGGAGTTAACGGTCTAGGGCTTGGTGGAGGCAGGACATAAGAAGCGATGTGCTTCCGGGAGCGCAGCGGGTGCGCCGGTGGCGCGCCGAAGGTGCGCCTAAGGTAAGCCCATCTGCGCCCATCCGCGCACCGGCTGCGCACAGGGCCAGGGATGCAGCTGGGGTTGGAGGATATGCCTCTGCCAGCACCATTGCTTACAGTCGGGAGTCCCTCCTGGCCCTTAATATGCATAGGCGCAGCAACTGCGAAGCATGGAACGTTCTTGACTCGATGTCACAAACATGCCCTTCTTGTAAATTTCATTTGAGCTGTGTGAGGTCTACCTCTATTTCCGCAATTCTCAACCCTCCCGGCACCCAAATCCGAGCTGCCCTCATAAATGTGCGCTCTTTAACTAAACACGCTGAAGAAGTCTATGAGCTAATTATTGATAACTCACTTGACATGCTGTTCATAACGGAGACATGGCTGACTACTAGCAGTGCCCTGGTAATTGAATTAGCAGTTCCTAGAGGATTTAAGATAGTGAGGATGGATCGCAGTTCAGGCAGAGGGGGGGATTTAGCTGTGATTTTCAGAGATACATGGTCCGCAGTGAAGTACTGCACAGGAGGAATAAAGGAGGGTGAAGCTTTGGAGTTCTCGATCTCTCTTTCCCCGCATTTCACCTTGGGTGGGCTGTTAATCTATTGTCCCCCAGGCCCCCTGGGCTCTTTCACCTGAAGGAGGTTGCGATCCAGGGAGCATTGAGATTTCCCAACTTTCTCATGCTGGGTGACTTGAACATTCACATGGACGACCCTCTGGCATTAGGGGTTAGAGATCTGGAGGAGGCTTGTGACTTTACCCACCTTGAGCGTCGGGTCTTCGACTCCACGCATTTTGGGGGCCATTGTCTTGATCTCGTCTATTCCAATTTTAATGTTCAAACTGACCTCCCCTGCCCAGTTACATGGTCCGACCATTCTCTGGTATGTTTCTCCTGGGATATAAAAGGCAACCGCATTGCGGCTAGATCGCAGGATGATTTGCGCCCTAAGAAAATTAGTATCCCAACCCTGGCAACGGCATTGACTGATACTGCTCCTGTCAAGGCCCAGAATTTGGAGGAAGCAGTTGAACATTTTTCAGCATGGATACGCTCCACGATTAGTTCACTGCCTGAGAAGAAAGGAAAAAAGTACCCTAGAACCATCCCTTCATCCCCTTGGTACACTGATCATCTTAAAATACTAAAAATTGGATGTAAGGAACGTGAAAGAAAGTGGAGACGGGGGTATTCCCCTGCGGCAACAGCAGAGCTCAGGATAGCACAAAAAGATTACTATGCAGCAATTAAGGCTGCTAAAGGGGACCATTATGCAGCCAGGATTATTAAGGTCAAAAATAACAGCAAATAAATTTTCTCCATTGTTAAAAGTTTTACGGCCCCAGTGGCAGAAGTAATGTCAGTTCCAATGTCTGCAGGATGATGTGAGAAACTTTCAACCTATTTTATAGACAAGATCCAAAAAATTCAAGCGAGTCTCAAATCCCCTGATATAAATGATACTTTTGTACCTCAGGGGACTCTGAACTCCCACCCACCCCTCCCTTTGTTTAAAATGACCTGTAGCACTGAGAGGACCACTGTGATGTCCAGTTTTTCTATCATAGAGGGATTGGACGTGCTGGCTATTTTAAAAGCACTGAAGTCAGGATCTCCAGTGGATCCGTGCCCCGCAAGGGTCTTGAGTGGCGTGGTGGAGGTTGTAGCTCCGATGGTGACTGACTTAGTCAATGAGTCCTTACAAGCAGGCTTGGTCCCCCGACAGTGGAAGGAAGCTAAACTTCTCCCGCTGATCAAGAAACCTTCGGCGGACCCGCTACTTCCCTCAAACTATCGCCCTATCTCCTTACTCCCTGCCTTAGCCAAGGTCTGTGAGAAGGCTGCTTTTTGGCAGCTGGAGAGGTTCGTGGAATCATCTGAGGCTCTCCATTCTGCCCAGTCTGGTTTTCGCTCCTCTTTTAGCACCGAGACCGTGCTCATGGAGGTCACCGAAGCCATTAGGGAATGTCTGGACGGAGGCGGCAGAGCGGCTCTAATTTTATTGGACCTCTCTGCCGCGTTCGACACGGTTCCCCATGTCCAGCTTCTCTCTAGGCTAGAGGAGATTGGCATAACGGGCGTGGCTCTCAGATGGTTAAGATCATTCCCAACAGACAGATGCCAACAAGTTTGGCTTCCCTCCTACTACTCCTCAAACAGCAGGGTTGAGACAGGCGTTCCTCAGGGGTCGACTTTAAATCCTCTCCTATTTAATGTCTATTTGACCCCCTTAATCCATCTGGCAGAAAGGTTGGGTTCGAAAATAATGGCCTACGCCGACGACACCCAGCTTCTCTTCACATGGAATAAGGATAATCTTAGCCCAGTGGGTGTTCACCAATGTTCGTCCTCTGTATTTGCCTGGCTTGCTCAGGCAGGGCTCAAATGCAATGAGGACAAATCTGAAATTCTATTGTATGGCCAATTCCCAGCAGACTTTAGGGAATCCATCTGGCCCATTGGATCATCGTGCCCTAGTTGTGACTGTGGGGTGGCAAAGAACTTGGGTGTTTGGTTCGGAGCAGACTTGTGCTTCCGCGATCAAATCTCGAGACTGGCGGGTACTTGTTTTGGCACCCTATTCATTCTCCGGATGTTCTTCCCCCTTCTTCCCCAAGTGGCTAAGGAAACGGTAGCCAGAGCACTTGTGCTGTCTCGACTGGACTACACAAATGCCCTCTACACCGGCATTCCGGATTTTTTGATCCGGAAATTACAGGTAGTCCAGAACGCGACGGTGAGGCTCCTGTTTAATATCCCTAGGAGATTCAGCGTTCGCAAACAACTTAGAGAGCTCCACTGGCTACCAGTGGCCCAAAGAGTGCGCTTTAAGGCCCTGGTCCTTGTGTTTAAAGCCCTACATGGCCCTTGCCCCTCCTATCTTAAGCACAGATTTGCTTTCTACGAGCCGACCCGCCAGCTGCGATCTGCTTCCCTCAGACATGTGGTTATTCCCAGATTCAAGAAAGTTCGACTGGGGGGGCAGTCTCTGACGGTTCGTGCAGCTCAGCTGTGGAAGAACCTA